>NC_057800.1:447080482-447088657 GCF_018294505.1 Triticum aestivum | reverse complement strand
GCGGCGGTGGCGCGTGGCAGCGGCGGCTGCGGGCGGCAGGGTTGGCGGTGGTGGTGGTGGTGTTGGGGCGGGGTGGCGGCGTATATAAAGGGGGGGGCGGCGACTTGGAGGAGGGGGCAAGGCGCGGCGGCTGCGGAGTCCTACTCGGACTCCGGTCCGAGTGGCGGCGGCGCGTGCAGGAGGCGGTGGCGGCGGCCTGGCGCGGCTGGGCCTTAGGCCACGGCGCGGAACCCTTTTTTTTAAACTTCGCCGACCGAAATAAAATCCTAGAAAAAAAATTAAAACCTAGAAATGCCAAACAATTTTTCACCGTCTAAATAAAATATTTAGAACAAGATGAACATTTTCTTGGCCCTAAAATGCAATTTTGAAAAACATGCAAATTTTCTAATGCAAATAAAATCCGAATAAATTCCAATAAAAATCAATTTAATGATTTTAATATTTTTCCTCCAATATTTCATTTATTTTGGAGAAGTCATATTATCTCCTCTCTTTATTTTTTAATGTGAAATATTTTTTGGAGAGAAATAATTAAAATCAAATCCTCTTTTCATTATTTGATAAAAGAATCAAATATGAAGACCGGGAAATCCCCAACTCTCTCCGAGGGTCCTTGAGCTGCTTAGGATTTTGAGGATTACGGAACGGAAAAGCAATAAAACATGATATGCATGGATGATCTATGTATAACATTCCAAATTGAAAATTTGGGATGTTACAAACCTACCCCCCTTAAGATGAATCTCGCCCTCGAGATTCGGGTTGGCTAGAAAATAGGTATGGGTGGTCCTTGCGGAGATCATCCTCTCGTTCCCAGGTAGCTTCATCCTCAGTATGGTGGCCCCACTGAACTTTACAAAACTTGATAACCTTACTGCGGGTGACTCTGCTGGCAAACTCAAGAATCATAACTGCCTTCTCCTCGTAAGTCAAATCACTGTCCAACTGAATCACCTCCAAGGGTACTGTATCTCTTAATGGTATTCCCGCCATCTCAGCATGACACTTCTTCAGCTGTGAACCATGGAACACATCGTGGACTCTTGGCAATCCCTCAGGTAACTCCAACTTGTAGGCGACTTCTCCCATCCGTTCCAAAATGCGATACGGTCCTACAAATCTCGGGGCTAACTTTCCTTTAACTCTAAAACGTTTCACTCCTCGCAAGGGCGATACTCGCAGATATGCTCTATCTCCAATTTCATATGTTACCTCCTTGGATTTTGAGTCTGCATAACTCTTCTGCCTGGACTGAGCAATCTTCAGTCGGTCTCGGATCAGTTCTACCTTCTCCTCAGATTCTTTAATCAAGTATGGTCCAAACAACTGTCGGTCTCCTACCTCATCCCACATCAACGGTGTTCTGCACCTGCGTCCATACAGGGCTTCAAACGGTGCCATCTTCAAACTGGCTTGGTAGCTATTGTTGTATGAGAACTCTGCATACGGCAAATTGTCATCCCAACTGGATCCATAATCTAGCGCACAGGCTCTCAACATGTCCTCCAAAATTTGATTGACTCACTGAGTCTGTCCATCTGTCTGCGGGTGAAACGTTGTACTGAACTCCAATCTCATTCCCAAAGTCTGGTGTAGCTGATGCCAAAACTTTGAAGTAAACTGTGTTCCTCGATCCGATACGATGGTCCTCGGAACTCCATGCGGACATACGATCCTGGACATATATATCTTGGCCAACTTTGCACTTGTATAGGTGGTTTTCACTGAGATGAAGTGAGCTACTTTGGTCAAACGATCAACTACTACCCATATGGAATCATATCATGCTTTAGTCCTGGGTAATCCAGTGATAAAGTCCATGCCAAGTTTATCCCACTTCCATTCGGGTATCAGCATAGGCTGTAATAGTCCTGCTGGCTTCTGATGTTCTGCCTTAACTCTCTGACATACATCACATACGGCTACATACTCGGCAATATCCTTCTTCATACCAGTCCACCAGAAACGTTCCTTCAAATCCAAATACATCTTGGTGTTTCCGAGGTGTATCGAGTATGGTGAGTCATGGGCCTCTTGAAGTATTAACTTCCTGATCTCCTGGTTGTTGGGCACATAAACTCGGTCCTCAAACCATAGGGTATCATGCTCATCCTCATGAAAACCTTTGGCCTTTCCTTTGCCCATCTTCTCCTTTATCTCGGCAATCTCTTTATCATCTTTCTGAGCTTCCTGAATCTTGTCCAGCAATGTCGACTGAACCTCCATTGTGGCAATGAACCTTCTAGGTACAATCTCTAACCGAAGTTCCATGATGTCCTTTGCTAATACCTTCGGCAGTCCTTTACTTTCAAGGGTATTAACATAACTCTTCCAACTCAATGCGTCTGCTACGACATTGGCCTTACCTGGATGATAGTGTAGCTTCATGTCATAATCCTTTATAAGGTCCAACCATCTCCTCTGCCTAAGGTTCAGCTCCTTCTGGGTGAAGATGTACTTCAAACTCTTGTGATCCGTGTACACATCACAACGGTTTCCAATAAGGTAATGTCTCCAAGTCCTCAACGCATGCACTACGGCTGCTAGCTCCAAATCATGCGTGGCATAATTCAACTCATGAGGTTTTAGTTGTCGTGAGGCATGCGAAACAACTCTTCCGTCCTGCATAAGCACACATCCAAGTCCTAAGAGAGAGGCGTCGCAATACACTTGGAACTCCTTATGTATATCTGGCGGTACTAGCACTGGGGTTGTAGTCAAACGTTTCTTCAACTCCTAGAAACTTGCTTCACAATCCTCTGTCCATTTAAACTTGGTATCCTTCTTCAACAGTCCAGTCATTGGTTTTGCAATCTTGGAAAAATTCTCAATGAATCTCCAGTAGTATCCCGCGAGTCCAAGAAAACTGCAGATCTCGCTAACTGAGGTGGGTGCCAACCATTCAGTGACTGACTGAACCTTGCTGGGGTCTACTGCTATACCTTCTCCTGATATAACATGTCCAAGGAATCCGACTTCCTTCAGCCAAAACTCGCATTTGCTAAACTTAGCATACAACTGGTGTTCCCTGAGCTTCTCGAGAACTAAACGCAAATGCTCTTTGTGCTCCTCCTTGTTCTTCGAGTATACCATGATATCATCAATAAACACCACAACAAACTTGTCCAAATACTCCATGAACACCTTGTTCATCATGCTCATGAAATAGGCAGGGGCGTTAGTCAGTCCAAATGACATGACCGTGTACTCGTGTAATCCATATCGCGTTGTGAACGCCGTCTTTGGTATGTCCTTCTCTCGTATCTTCAACTGATGATACCCTGATCGCAAATCGATCTTCTAAAACACTTTAGCTCCTTGCAACTGATCAAACAGATCGTTGATCATCGGCAGTGGGTACTTGTTCTTAATCGTCACTTCATTCAATGCTCGATAATCAATAGCCATCCTCAAGGATTTATCCTTCTTCTCAACCAAAAGTACTGGGGCTCCCCAAGGTCATGAACTTCTTCGAATATATCCTTTCTCCAATAACTCCTTGATCTGTTTCTTAATTTCTTCCAGATCATTTGCGGGCATCCGATAGGGTCTCTTGGATATTGGTCCTGTTCCTGGTAACAGTTCTATCAAAAACTCAATATCTCTGTCCGGTGGCATGCCTGGTAACTCGTCCGGGAAAACATCTGGGTAATCCTTCACTACATGCATTTCCTCCTGAACAACTCCCGTAAGGGCATTCACTTGACTCCTGCTAGGCACATGCCTAGATACATACTTAATCATTTTTCCTTCCGAGGTGGTGAGATAAATCGACTTACTAGCACAGTCAATGCTTCCTCCAAAATTGACATCCAGTCCATACCCAATATCACATCCAATCCTTGTGACTCCAAGATAATTAGGTCGGACAGAAAAACATGTGTACCAATGGTTAAGGGTATCTGGTCACACCATCGGCTAGACATATACTCTGCTCCGGGTGAACTCACTAAAAGAGGGGTCCTAAGGGTTTGGGTTGGTAGTTTAAACTTATCCACGAATCCCCTTGATATGTATGAATGCGATGCACTAGTATCGAAAAGAACAAGAGCGGTAAATGACTTAACCAAAAACTTACCTATTACCGCGTCCGACTGCTCTTCAACCTCCTCCATGTTAATGTGGTTCACTTTTCCTTTGTTGAATGGATTGGGCTTCTTCCCAGTGCTTCCATTTCCGTTTCCATTCCTTCCTTCGGGGCAGTCATTGGCATAGTGCCCTGTCTTCCCGCACTTAAAACAGGTAACCTGACTTAAGTCTCTTTTGGCGGGAGTGGACGGGTTCGAGCGGTTCTGATTGTTGTTAGCTCTGCTCCCATTCCCATTCTTAGTACCACTGTGGTTATGTGATCCTCCTCTAGTGTGGTTGTGACCTCCATGGTTGTGAACAAGTCCTCCCATGTTCGGGGTTAGGCGAGGCTTCTGCTGAGCTCCTGAGTTATACTTCCCTTGTCCATACTTTCTCTTGCGGCTCTCAATCTGTTGTTGTTTCCCTTCAATCATAAGAGCCTTATCTACCAACTCCTGGTAGTTGTTGAAGGTTGCCACGATCAACTGCATGCTCATCTCATCATTCAGCCCTTCCATAAACTTCTCCTGCTTCGCGGCATCTGTGGCCACATCATGAGGGGCGTAGCGAGATAACTTGCTAAACTCATCCATGTACTGAGCCACACTACGGTTCCCCTGGCGTAGGTTGCGGAACTCCCGCTTCTTCATCTGCATAGATCCAGTGGAGACATGGGTTGTGCGGAAAGCTTGCTGAAACTGGTCCCAAGTGACATTGGCTATAGGAAAAGTGGTAGTGTAATTCTCCCACCATGAGGCTGCTGGTCCATCCAATTGATGTGCGGCAAAGCGCACCTTCTCAGCATCTGTGCAACCTACGGTGTTCAACTCCCTTCCAATTCGGCGTAGCCAATCATCAGCAACTATAGGCTCGGTGCTACTGGAAAACACCGGCGGTTGTAACCTTAGAAAACGGGCTAGGTTGTCCACTGGCAGTGGGTTGTTGTTGTTGTTATTGTTGTTGTTGCCCTGGTTATGAACTAGCAATTGCATCAAGGCATTCTGCTGCTGGATCAACTGGGTGAGCTCCGGCGGGAAGGCAAAACCGGTGTCATGTCTCGGAGGCATCTGAGGGGTTTAGATGGGAGAGATTTAGAATAGAAGATGTCTAATGAGAAAACACTACCCATATGCACATGAGACAAACACAATCATTTCACTCAATCAATCAAGCAAGGGCATAGAAACGGTCTAGAACTATCGCAAAAGTGCTCACTACTACTATATACATGGGGGAAATACTACTAATATATGATAGTCATCTAGAAATTTTGATCGGTGGAAGACTCCATGATGTCTGCTCCAGCTTCATCTTCAAAGTCATCATCACTAGGGTTGGAGTCGGTGTCGTCGATGATGATGTAGTCCTTGGGGCGTATTTCCTTGGGTTCTTCTTCTTCTTCTATTGGTGCTGGTCCTCCCATGAATACTCTGATCTTCTTGTCTAAGTCGTCATTCTTCTCCAGTAGGGTCTTGATTTCCTCCTCATATCCATCGCGGGTAAACTTGAGTTCTTCCTCCAGCTCGATGATCCTAGTCTTCGCCTACTTCAAGTCCATCATGTCCGCACACATCTGGTTCTCCTAACGTCGAATGTGCTGGTTTAACTCCTGGATGAAAGCTGCAATGGATCTATCCTTCTTAGTGCTGATTACTTCCCATTGCTCGTCTCGGCACCCACATATTTGGTAAATAGTGTCCTTAAGCTCCCTGTTGTAAACTTCTCCAATGCGTCCCTTGGTGATGTGAGCTGCCATACTCTTTCCTAAACTCCAGGTTGGTGCATCGAAGGAAAATTCTATGGGTTTATAAGTTGGCGAGAACGTCCTTCCTGGAACTTGTACTTGAATCATCCAGCACTCCTCTTTAGGTAAAGTGGCGTTGTATGTCCCGGTGAAGCTTGGTATTCCAATGTTCAAGTACCTAGTGACTTCCTTCAAGTGGCGTCCAAAAGGTGTGTCTTCATCCGGTTGTGCAAACTTGTTCTTCATCTCCGTCATCCTAAAGAGTAGAAAGTGGAGAGGAGTTAGAAACGAGAAGAGAAGTGTGACCTAGGGTTTATCTTAGTGGTCGTGTCGTACACTCAGTGTGTGCTCTGATACCATCTTGTAGCGACCCAACCTCAGATGGTTAAGTCTCTGTGCTTCAGTGTCATCCCTGGATCGGTAATGCTGACACACACAGTACTCGAAGGATTTATAACAGAGTAGCAATCACACACTATTACATCGAATGTCTCCAAAGATAACTTATTACAATAATATGGCTTAAGGCCATCTAATGCGATAACAGCAGAAGGCTTGGAAGATAAGGTGAATCCATCAACTCCAATGGCATAGCTGAGCTGCACGACAACGACCTAACGAACCTTACTCCTCATCTGAAAAGTCTACAACATAATACGTTGCAGCCCGAAAACGGGTCAGCACATGGAATATGCTGGCAATATAACACAGTAGAGCAGAAACAGAATAATGCTATCACTACATGCATATATGGCTGGTGGAAAGCTCTATGGTTGTAGTTTTGCGAAAAGCCAATTTTTCCCTACAACAACGGAATAGATTTTAATTTTACTATCATGGTGGTTGAAACATCATTGAGAAGGTATCCCCAACTCAATCTCAATTAAAGTGATTAACATCCCAACAATATTAATTAAGCATGATGAGATACATGTGATAACCCAAGTACTAGATACTCAAGAATTGTCCATAACCGGGGACACGACTAACCATGATTAGATTGTACACTCTGCAGAGGTTTGCACACTTTTCCCCACAAGACTCGATCGCCTCCGTTGGATTTCTCGCACTACATGGTGTTTGAGAAACGGATGACCAAGACACAGTCTTTCAGAAACGTTAACTCTCTACTTCGGGTAGACCATACCAAACCTACAAAACCCACTACCTGCTGATCTACCTCTTCAAGAGCTTCACGTAACTTACCCAACTATGCTAGAGCCCATAATAGCTTGTGGCTGCACACGGAAGTTTCTAGCATGAATCATCTCAGTTCCCTTTGAGCCTGGGTGGCGGTCCATAGGAAGATCACATGGGTACCCCGGTATTTCCAAAAAAACAGACAACACTGGGTTCCCAGGTGCCTCAATCCACCCAGTTGTTTGATTAAGTTGCCACCTTAAGTTGAACCATTAATTAACAATCTCACATCTGACATGAATTTCGCTCAAACCCAAACCACGTCTACGAGCATAGCATAGCAATAGGCAATACATAGAAGTAACTCCCAAGGGTTTGAATGTAACAGGGCAATAGGTTCTACCTCAGCAACTACTTCCCAACCCACAAGTGAATGACATCCTAATCATGCAATGTTTGAGGATTGGAACTAATGCATAAAAACTGGGTAATAATGGGATATGATCAAAGTGTTACTTGCCTTGCTGACGATCCGCGATCCTAGAGACTCGTAGTAACACGCTTCGCACTCCGAGAATTCTATCGCAAGCAAACAATAACATACATAAGTAACAAGCAACAATGCACAAGCAAAACTCAAATAAGAGAGGTTGACCAGAGAGTTCAAATTAAGAACTCCGGTTCGCAAAAAGAATCAAAACAAGCGGAGCAATGAAACTCAAATGGCGAAAGAAAGAAGCTTCATTTACTAATGTGAAACTAGGTCAAATTTTAGCAAAACTTGTTTGAGTTGGTTAAACGGAAAGAGGGTTTCGAGACGAAACTCCAGGTGCTTGAATCGCCTGATTCCGTTAAACGAGCGAAAAGATAAACAGAAACTAAGATCGAATCAGAAATCACGATCAGAAAAATCGCGGAATAAGTCCGATAAAAGAAAACTCACGAACAGACTAACGAACGAGCGTTCATTAGTTGTTTCTAACGGGCGAGGAACCGTTCGTTAAAACGAACGTTCGGACGAACGTCCGCTAACTAGAAGAACCGAAAAAACCCGGCAAATCCAAAAAACGGATCTAGGGTTTCTGAAAAAACCGAACGGTTTTTATAAAAAAAACCGGCGGCGGGCGCGGTGGCTACCTCGGCGAGAGGGCTCCGGCAAGGCGGGGCAGCGGCTCGCGAGGGCAGCGGGGCTTGGCGGCGGCGGCGGTGCTAGGCGGCGG
>NC_057800.1:446757782-446767641 GCF_018294505.1 Triticum aestivum | reverse complement strand
GCCGACGGACACGTCCGATTCGGGCCGGACGTGTCCGCCACCGCCCGCCGCAGCCACGTGTCACGCTCCTACTGGCCGCGCCGCATCTCACCGCCACCGGCCCGGGAGAGCCCGTGCGCGGCCCTCCCGAGCCCATCGCCGCCGCGCCTCCCCTCACCAACCCCGCCGCCTGTTCTTCCCGCGGTCCGGCGATCGGCGCCCGCCGCTCTGCCGCTCCGACTCGAGCCGGCAGCCGCCGCTCCACTCCGCCTCGACCCGGTCCGCGCCACCCCACACCGCATCGACCTCGCCGCCGTTCTCCTCCGCAGCCGCCGCGCCGCCGCCTCCCCGTCAAGCTCCGGCCACTGCGGACATCGACTCCCGCGAGCTTCCCCGGTCAACCTTGAACGGCGCGCCGCCCGATCTGGATCCGGCTCGCGATGAACAGTAAACCCTAATCCGGAGGTTGAATTTTCTCTAAGTCCCGAAATTCTCAGATCCAAGTTGCCATGTTCATAGCCCCGTAACTTTGCATCCGTCGCTCCGTTTTGGATTTATAGCATATCAAAATGTTCATCTCAGAGAGTACATCACTTCATTTCATAGCATCATTTTCATTTGAGTTCATCTTGATGCCCGAAATGCTGTTAGAAGAGGGCTACTTGAGATTATTGTCAGATCTGCTACTCCGTTTAGCTTTTTGTCATTTTTGCCATGATTAATGTGTGCATGATATGGACATGAGTTCTACATATGTTTTGTTAAGGGTTTTGTCATATTTCCAGAGGTGCAACCCATGTATTTTTGTGATGTGTGTGGTAACTTGTGCAAGCTTGTAAAGTGGTGCACTTGCTAATTCTGTTTTCAGGGACTTAGCAATTTCTCTAAGTCCTGGAGCTGTTTATCTCTTGATGCCATATGTTCATGTTGTTTCCTAGTGATCCGTGCCTCTTTTGAGGATGATCAGTAAGGATGTTTTGTTAATATTGTAGTGCTCTATCCATCCCTAGCTTGAGTCAATCAAGCTCTACTTTTGCTACTTTGTGAACCTGGACAGATTGTCAACTTGTTTGCGATTTTGCCGATGATGTTGTAGTTGATCCGTGCATGCTATGCTATTGTTCTTGCCATGTCTAGCTTGCATTTTGTGCCTTATTTATGGATGTATGCTTGTCTTGCCAAGACTTGCACCGTAGTGAGTGCATCAAGCTCGTAAACATGCCTACTTGTGTTATATTTCAGCATGTGTCAGTTTTGACTAGGTCTGAAAACTGATTATGTTTTTGCTATGTTCACATGCTTGCAATTGTATTTTCAGATCCCTTTTGGCTCAAGGTCACTAAGGGACTTTTGTTAATCTCTTTGAGTATCTCCATTCCATGCTTTACTTTGCCATGTTCAGGTCCTGTAGCATGTAGTTTTGTTGCTCCGAAGAGGGCTACCTGATCTGAAATTCCAGACAAGTGTTAATTTCACTAAGTCTGAGATCTGTTTGTCATATGCATTTTTGCCATGCTTGTTTGAACCTGTTAATGGATGAATTGGGCGTAGCTCAGTGCTAGACTTTTGTTAAGAATCTTGTGTGCATCCTTGCCATGTATTTTGTTGTCATGTTTGGGTGTTGTAGCATGTTCATTTTGTTGCATTTAGATGCCTACTTGCTGTAAATCGCAGACCGGTGTCATTTTTGAATCGCTTGCCATTTCCAAACCGTAACTCCGATTCCGGCGTTCTTTATATCGTTTTCAAGCGATTTCATCTCATATTTCCAGTGGCACACTTGGATTTCCATGTTGAGGCCAGGTTCATGCATGTCCTGTCATATCTTGCGTTTTGCATCCCGCATCGCATCCCGCATAGCATATCATCACCGCATCATCTTGTTGTTTCCTTGCACGTGGTTGATTGTATCCTTGTTGCTTGTTTGTCTTGTTTGGGTAGAGCCGGGAGACGAGTTCGCTAACGAGGAGCTCGTTGAGTTTGCTTTTGAGGATCCAGTCAACTCTGACAACTGTGCAGACAAGATGATCATACCCTCGAAATCACTACTATCTTTGCTATGCTAGTCTGCTTGCTCTTTTATTATGCCATTGCTACGATGCCTACCACTTGCTTTCAAGCCTCCCAAATTGCCATGTCAAACCTCTAGCCCACCATTGTCCTAGCAAACCGTTGATTGGCTATGTTACCGCTTTGCTCAGCCCCTCTTATAGTGTTGCTAGTTGCAGGTGAAGATTGGAAGGCCGTTCCTTGTTGGAACAGCTTTTATTTACTTGTTGGGATATCATTATATTGCTATGTTATCTTAATGCATCTATATACTTGGTAAAGGTTGGAAGGCTCGGCTTCTCTCCTAGTGTTTTGTTCCACTCTTGCCGCCCTAATTTCCGTCATATCGGTGTTATGTTCCCGGATTTTGCGTTCCTTACGCGGTTGGGTTATAATGGGAACCCCTTGATATTTCGCCTTGATTAAAGCTTTTCCAGCAATGCCCAACATTGGTCTTACCATTTGCCACCTAGCCTCTTTTTCCCTTGGGTTTCCGGAGCCCGAGGGTCATCTTATTTAAACCCCCCCGAGCCAGTGCTCCTCTGAGTGTTGGTCCAAACTAGAGTCCTGTGCAGCGCCCCCTAGGGGAAACTCGAGGTTTGGTTTTAGTTGTATGGAGCGCTTATCTGAGTGTGTCCTGAGAAAGAGATATGTGCAGCTCCTATCGGGATTTGTCGGCACATTCGGGCGGTGTTGCTGGTCTTGTTTTAACCTGTCGAAGTGTCTTGAATTACCGAGATACCGAGTCTGATCGGAATGTCTTGGGAGGAGGTCTATTCCTTCGTTGACCGTGAGAGCTTGTCATGGGCTAAGTTGGGACTCCCTTGCAGGGTTTTGAACTTTCGAAAGCCGTGCCCGCGGTTATGGGCAGATGGGAATTTGTTAATGTCCGGTTGTAGATAACTTGAACCTTAACTTAACTAAAATGAATCAACTGAGTGTGTTACCGTGATGGCCTCTTCTCGGCGGAGTCCGGGAAGCGGACACGGTGTTGGAGTAATGTTTGCGCAGGTTGCTCTCTAGTTTCACGCTCGCACTTTGCCTCCTCTTCTCGCTCTCTTTTGCGAATAAGTTAGCCACCATACTTGCTAGTCGCTTGCTGCAGCTCCACATATATTTACCTTGCCTTACCTATAAGCTTAAATAGTCTTGATCGCGAGGGTGCGAGATTGCTGAGTCCCTGTGGCTCACAGATTACTATTACACCAGATGCAGGGCCTGATGATTCCGCTCCAGGAGACGCACTTGAGCTCAAGTGGGAGTTTGACAAAGACTCTCAACGTTACTATGTTTCCTTTCCCGATGATCAGTAGTGGTGCCCTGTTGGGGGTGATTGGGACCGTGTCGCATGTTGGGTTCTCTTTTATTTTGGCGCCATAGTCGGGCCATGAGTGTTTGGATGATGTAATGTTATTTATGTACTTGATTGACGTGGCGAGTGTAAGCCAACTATGTTATCTCCCCTTTTATTATTATATTACATGGGATGTTTGTGAAGATTGCCTAACTTGCGACATATGCCTTCAATGCGATTATGTCTCTAAGTCGTGCCTCGACACGTGGGAGCTATAGTCGCATCGAGGGTGTTACAAGTTGGTAATCAGAGCCTTCCCCGACCTTAGGAGCCCCATTGCTTGATCGTTTTTAGCGGCCGAGTTGTGTCTAGAAAAATGTTTTGAGTCTTTTAGGAATTATATATCGGAGAGTTTAGGAATTCTTTTTACTTCCCAGTCTCCTCATCGCTCTGGTAAGGCGTCCTGACGTAGAGTTTTGACTCTTCTCTTCTCAAATTTCACTAAAAAAAAATTTAGCATCACGCGGGTATCTTGGAATCATTCCGATGGTTTTATGATGAGAACATTGTCTTGGTGCCTCCTGTCAGGGGTTTAGTGGAAGTGTCCCCGGGAGTTGAGCTTTGAGGTGTTGTCATCATGATTTTATTGTTGCAGTTCTGGAATACCTGAGTTTAGTACGCCGACATCGAAAATCTCTTTTATGCAGTCCGTTGGTGAGATAACCTCGACGCCACCTAGTACTGGGGCGGGAGTTCGAGAGTATCGCCATAACTTGTATAACGGATGCTTTTCGAAGCTTGAGGTAGATGGTTTCCGAAGGTTTCTTGGTTATGTGTTGAAGGATGGATACAGCTGGATGTAGGATTTGCTAGATTTGGGTGAGATATTATGCCTCCCCTGTATCCCCAACACCTGATTGCATAACCGGAAAGGTTCGGGAGTTTCATAGGTGGGAATTCTTGTAGCTCTAGTTCTTCTTCCACGGATATTGGTTTGAGATTGGGATTTCTTACCGATTATTCGTTCTTGATCCGTACCTTGTTGATTTATTTCTCTACTTAATTCTACGTGGCTTCTCAATTTATGGATATGTGACCATTTCAAGAGGAATGCATTCGTTCATTTTGTTCGGATGTGAAGACTATATGTTGTAATTTTCATTCTCTTGGATTCAGCTTCAATATTTATTTGTCAATGTGCTAATGGGGGTCAACCTCTTCAGGATGGCTCCTCCAACGCGCACGACTCCGAATCCTGATCCGCTACCACCTCCACCTCCTCCGGAGGCATGGCAAGTTGTGATGGCCGCAACCAATGCAAACACACAGTTGATCATGCAAATTCTCCAAGAGCGCAATCAAGGCAACCAAGGGAATCAAGGCAGCAATCAGAATCACTTTGCTACACTCAACCAGTTCCTTGCTAATGGGCCAAAGACTTTCAGCAATTGTGTTGAGGCAACCGATGCTGACGGTTGGCTTGTGGATCTGTGCAAGCATTTCGAGTGCAGTAACGTCAGGCCTGAGGACTTTGTCAAGTTCGCTTCCTTCCAACTCAAAGATCAAGCTGCAGAATGGTTCCAGCAATACAAGGACTCCAGAGGTGGATGTGTTATCACTCGGGATGATTTTCGTCGAGATTTCCGAGCTCATCATATTCCTCAGAGCGTGGTTGAAAGCAAGCGTGAGGAATTCCACAATCTGAAGCAAGGCTCTTTGTCTGTCTATGACTACAACAAGTTGTTCCAGAAGCTTGCCCGCTTTGCCAAGCAGGACGTCCCTGATGAAAAGAGCATGATATACCAGTTCATGGGTGGTCTCAGAGAAGAAATTCAGCTAGCTCTTGTTCTCTTCGAGCCCTTGAGATACGATGAGTTCTACAACATGGCATTGAAGCAAGAGGCTGCTCAGTTGAAGTGTGATGCTGCCGAGAAGCGAGTCAGAGATGTTACTCCTTCTTCCTCTACTCAAGTGGACAAGCAGCAGAAGTATTGGCTTCCTCCTCCTCCGTTCCGTCAGCCGTATGAGCAGAAGAGCAAAGGTGGCAGTGGTTCTTCCCACCCACCCAACCCTGGCTTTCAGAACAAGACTTCGTCTCAAGCTCCAAGATTGAGTGCTCCGTATCACCGTCCGCTTTCAGAGGTCACGTGCAACAAGTGCCAACAGAAGGGTCACTATGCCAACAAGTGTTTCAACCAGAGGTGTCTTCCTCCTCCTCCTCCTGTT
The DNA here is from genome assembly GCF_018294505.1 of Triticum aestivum. Classification (NCBI taxonomy): domain Eukaryota; kingdom Viridiplantae; phylum Streptophyta; class Magnoliopsida; order Poales; family Poaceae; genus Triticum; species Triticum aestivum. Next base: position 446,762,093 of record NC_057800.1, on the reverse strand, counting down.
AGATCGGCAAGTACAGTTGTGGTCAAGCATAACCCCAAGTTCGCCAAGGTTAATATGGTGAATGCAGCTCAGGCAGAGGACTCACCAGATGTCATCATGGGTAACCTTCCTATTAATGATATTCCTGCAAAAGTTCTTTTTGACACTGGTGCATCGCATTGCTTCATTTCCAAACCTTTTGCATCAAAGTATGAGTGTGATTATCAGTATCTGCAAAGTTCCTTGCATATTGTGTCACCGGGCAAGCAGATGACAGCTAACACCTGCGTCCCGGAGGTTACTATCACATTGGGTGACTACAAGTTCCTTTCTTCCCCAATTGTTCTTGGTAACTCGGATATTGATCTTATTCTCGGAATGGATTGGCTGTCTAAGCACAAGGCTCAGCTTGATTGTGCAGCCAGGCAGATTCAATTGACTCATTCGTCTGAGGATGTAATTGCCTTTGCCACTCAGGATAATACAATCCGTTTGTTTTCTCTCAATGAGAAGGGTGAACTGGATGCTATCTCACAAATTCCAGTCGTTTGCGAATATCAAGACATCTTTCCAGAAGAGCTCCCAGGAATGCCTCCGCACCAGCCAGTTGAATTCGTAATTGATCGTGAGCCTGGCACGGAACCGGTGTGCAAACGTCCTTACAAGCTCGGACCTGAAGAATTGAAGGAGCTGAAGAAGCAACTCGATATTCAAGAGAAAATGGGTCTCATCCGGCCTAGTTCTTCTCCATGGGGTTGTGGTGTTCTTTTTGTGAAGAAGAAGGATGGAACGGACCGACTCTGTGTTGATTACCGTCCAGTGAGCAAGAAGACCGTCAAGAACAAATACCCACTTCCCAACATCAATGAGCTGTTCGAACAACTCGAAGGTGCCCAAGTATTCTCCAAGCTTGATCTCCATATGGGTTATCATCAGATTCGGATCCGTGAGCAAGATATTCCCAAGACGGCTTTCCGGACAAGCTTTGGTTCATATGAATACACTGTCATGTCTTTTGGCCTCGTCAACGCTCCTCCGACGTTCTCTCGCATGATGAACTTCATCTTCAACGCCTACACCAATGATTTCGTTTTGGTCTATCTCGACGACATTCTGGTTTTCTCAAAGAACAAGGAAGATCATGCCAAGCACTTGCGTTTGGTTCTTGATAAGCTCAGGGAACATCAGTTCTACGCCAAGTTCTCCAAGTGTGAATTTTGGCTTGATGAGGTTCTTTATCTTGGTCATATCATCTCTGCCAAGGGCATTGCCGTGAATCCTGAGAAGGTGTCTACAATTGTGAATTGGGAACCTCCTCAGAACATGAAGCAACTCCGTAGCTTCCTCGGTCTCGCAAGCTATTGCCGAAGATTCGTTGAAAACTTTTCTAAGATCGCGAAGCCTCTCTCTAATCTTCTCCAGAAGCATGTCAAGTATGTTTGGTCTCCGGAGTGTGACATTGCTTTCAACACTTTGAAAGAGAAATTGATCACTGCTCCAGTTCTGACTCCGCCTGATGAATCCAAGCCGTACGAGACCTTTTGTGATGCCTCTCTCCAAGGTCTTGGCGCAGTATTGATGCAAGAGAAGAAAGTTGTTGCTTACACATCTCGCCAGTTGAAGCCTAATGAGAAGAACTACCCCACTCATGATCTCGAGTTGGCGGTAGTTGTGCATGCTCTTTTGACTTGGAGACATCTTCTATTGGAAGAAAAGTGGACATTTTCACTTATCACAAGAGTCTCAAGTACATCTTCACTCAGCCTAATCTCAACCTCAGGCAAACTCGATGGGTCGAAATGATTCAAGAGTATAATCCGAGTATTGAGTATACTCCGGGCAAGGCTAATGTGATTGCTGACGCATTGAGCAGGAAAGCTTACTGTAACAGTCTGATTCTCAAGCCTTATCAACCCGAGCTTTGTGAAGCTTCCCGCAAACTTAATCTGCAAGTTGTTCCTCAAGGTTTCCTCGCCAACCGTCAAGTCTCTCCTACCTTAGAAGACCAGATTCGCCAAGCTCAGCTTCTTGATGCTATGGTGAAAAAGGTGAAGATTGGGATTGCCAAGAGTCAGTCCAAGTACAAGTGCTACCGCCTTGATGACAAGGACACTCTCTTCTTCGAGGATCGTATTGTTGTACCCAAAGGTGACCTTCATAAAGTGATCATGAACAAGGCTCACAGTTCTCTCCTCTCCATCCACCCTGGGAGCACGAAGATGTATCAGGACCTCAAGCAGGCTTATTGGTGGACTTGAATGAAGTGCGAGATCGCTCAATTCATGAATGAATGTGATGTCTGCAGAAGAGTGAAGGCAGAACACCAAAGGCCAGCTGGTCTCCTCCAACCTCTTGCCATTCCAGAATGGAAGTTTGACCACATTGAAATGGACTTTGTGACTGGGTTTCCAAAGTCCAAGCGTGGTAATGATGATATATTCGTTGTCATCGACAAACTCACCAAAGTGGCCCACTTTCTACCTATCAGAGAGTCGATCACTGCAGCTCAATTGGCGGAACTCTATACCTCTCGTATTTTCTCTCTACACAGTATTCCACAAGTGATCTCTTCAGACCGTGGCAGCATCCTTACCTCGAAGTTTTGGGATTCTTTTCAGAAGGCCATGGGCACGAACATCCACTTCAGCACAGCTTTCCATCCTCAAACTAGCGGTCAAGTCGAGCGTGTCAACCAGATTCTTGACGATATGCTCAGGGCTTGTGTGATCTCCTTTGGCATGAAGTGGGAGGATTGTCTTCCTTATGCTGAATTCTCCTACAACAACAGTTTTCAAGCAAGTTCGGGCAAGGCCCCATTTGAAATTATGTATGGCAGAAAGTGCCGTACCCCTCTCAACTGGTCTGAAACCGGTGAACGTCAGCTTTTGGGTAATGACTTAATCACAGAGGTAGAGGAAATATGCAAAGTCATTCGTGATAACCTCAAAGCAGCCCAATCCCGTCAGAAGAGCTACTATGATAGTAAGCACCGCGATTTGGCTTTCGAGATCGGAGATCATGTTTACCTCCGTGTCTCTCCTATCAAAGGTACTCGTCGCTTCGGTATCAAAGGGAAGCTTGCCCCCAGATACGTGGGACCTTTCAAGATTGTCAGCAAGAGAAGCGACCTCGCCTATCAACTCGAGCTTCCTTCAAACTTTGCAAATGTTCATGATGTGTTCCATGTCTCTCAGCTCCAAAAGTGCTTCAAGACTCCTAACCGCACCATCAACTTCGAGGACATTAAGCTCCAAGAAGATCTCTCTTATCGTGAGCACCCAGTTGCTATTCTTGGAGAGACTGAACGCAAGACTCGCAACAAGTTAATCAAATTTCTCAAAGTCAAGTGGTCACACCATTCCGACCGTGAAGCTACCTGGGAACGCGAGGATCACCTCCATTCTGAGTACCCGGCGTTCTTTCAGTCCTAGATCTCGGGACGAGATCATTTCGTAGTGGCGGAGTGTTGTAACACCCCGGATGTAACTTTCCCAATTTGTACTCCAACTCTTGTCGTTTCTGGCGTTAAGTTATATTTATTTTCTCGGGTTCGGGTCCTTGTCCCCGTGTGTTGTGATCGTTGTCATGCATCTCATATCATGTCATCATGTGCATTGCATTTGCATACGTGTTCGTCTCATGTATTCGAGCATTTTCCCAGTTGTCCGTTTTGCATTCTGGCGCTCCGTTCTCCTCCGGTGGTCATTTCTACCTTTCTTTCGTGTGTGGGGATTAAACATTTCCGGATTGGACCGAGACTTGCCAAGCGGCCTTGGTTTACTACCGGTAGACCGCCTGTCAAGTTTCGTATCATTTGGACTTCGGTTGATACTCAAACGGTTAACCGAGGGACCGAAAAGGCCTCGTGTGTGTGCAGCCTAACACCCCTCTAATTTGGCCCAAAACCCACCTAACTCTGCTCCATCATCTAGAGCATTCGATTACGATCGCGTGGCCGAAAACCGCACCTCATTTGGACTCTCCTAGCTCCCTCCATGCCTATATAAAGACCCCCCCGAAATTCGGATCTCCATCTCCCCCGTAACCCTAAAAACTGCACCTCCCACCGACGGACACGTCCGATTCGGGCCGGACGTGTCCGCCACCGCCCGCCGCAGCCACGTGTCACGCTCCTACTAGCCGCGCCGCATCTCACCGCCACCGGCCCGGGAGAGCCCGTGCGCGGCCCCCCCGAGCCCATCGCCGCCGCGCCTCCCCTCACCAACCCTGCCGCCTGTTCTTCCCGCGGTCCGGCGACCGGCGCTCGCCGCTCTGCCGCTCCGACTCGATGCCGGCAGCCGCCGCTCCGCTCCGCCTCGACCCGGTCCGCGC